>NW_027150974.1:140000-142500 GCF_018691715.1 Phytophthora cinnamomi
CACGTTGCGTGTGTGTGTGCCACACACACACCCCTCGGCCCCTCGGTCCTCCCCCCTTGTGTGGCGCACGCTGTGTGGTGTGGCGTACCTCTGTAGTGTATGGGTACACAAAGTGTAGCCATCCACCCACCCAGCCAGCCCCGACTTGGGCTGCATTGAGGCAGCTGCCAGGGGCGCCTGGCTGGTCTGTGTCCACCTGTGTCCACCTGTGGGTGTCCACATATGCCCCATAAGTGTGTGTGAGTGTCATGCATGAATAGGCGTGTAACACAGAGACTGTTGTAGACGGCCATCTTAGGCTGAAATCACCGTATCCCGTCTGCTCTGCGAAGTTAAGCAGCCTCAAGCTCGGGTAGTACTCGGGTGGGTGACCACCGGGGAAGTCCGGGTGCTGTCTACATTTTGCTTGCGCGCACATAACTTTTTTGCTAGAGCGAATTGGGAAGTAGGACTTGGTGGGTAGGTGCACGAGATGGTGCACTACATGACTGTATGGCGTGGTCCACTCCATACCCGCTCTGGTACCAGATATTTGGTACACGCACTAATTCACGAGTTGAGTTATACTGGCTTTCAGTATACAGTCTGACCTAACCCTGACATTGCCAGGGGGGGTCAAAAGGGTGCTCTTTCATATGCCGAGGTCGGATCACGAGACGGGGCAGTGGAACCCTTTCAAAACGGATCGCACACCGTCCAAACGCTATTCACTTGAAAAGAGTATACAAGGGTCGATGTCTCGTCTCTGGACTGGGTCGGGATAAGGGTACTTTTTTGCGCTCGTTCCGATGCCGTCGTCGGATTTTCTGTAGCACCCGTACTTTTTTGCGCTACGGGTTGGGGGTCGATTTTGGCCGGTCTCTATCACCCCCATAGAAAGTACCTAGTCGATGCGGAAAAGCACGGGGAACACGCTGGTGAAGTCGGAATTCGCGTATCTTCAATAGCCGAGATGATATGACGTGAAACGTGCGCAAAAGTGCATTAACCTTGATTAAAGTATGAAATACAAAATCCAGCCTACAAATCACGAGCTGTAGCCAAAACGGCTATAGCTACGGAGGCTCCACCTGTCCAGAAAGTTGCGTATACATGCGGCACACATGCCCAAAACGTATCGGTCGACCCCGGTCAGCCGTTGCCGCTCGGCGGGCACAAACGTGCAACTTCGGCCGTTTTTCACTCTCCAATTTTCGCTCTTTGCCGCGCTGTGTACACCGCAAAACCTTAATGGTGCCCGCCTCCTCCGACTTGGATAGGGGTGGTTTTGGCGCTCTTTCACGTGGTGTAAGCGGATTTTGGCTCACTGTAACCCCATGAAGTTATCCGCGAATTTCATGCCCCAAACAGACGTGCTGTCCTTGGAGGCTCTGAGAGGTAGTACCGTGAAATGTAGTTTTTGGATTTTTAAGAAAAACTAAAGCCGATATTTTGAGCCGTTTGCAGATTCGGATTCCTCGCGAAATGCGCTAGTTAAACGGTACCACACATGCCTATGTTCGGAGAAGTCTACGGAGATCGCAACGTCTTTGACACGGCGTCCCTGAAAATCGCCTGAATTTCTAACTCTCAACTGGTCGTCACCCCGGGTCCAAAATGTGTACTCGAAACCCAGTTCGACCACTTCCCATGCACCTACACCCGCCAAACTTGGTCAGCATATACTTCTAAGTATAATATTTCGAAATTTTAAGATTAGAAATGTGAGCCTCCAATATTGCATACAATATTGCAATATTAAATTTTGAAAATCGCAAATTGCAATTATTGCTACATAATTATATTAACAATTATTTTTCGTCGCATATCTCTACGCCACTAGGGGTACTTTTTTGCGCTCTTTCCGATGGGCTAGGTCGCAAAGGCAGAAATCAATATTGTTTTCAGTATCGTACAATATATAGTTATTGAGAAATATCACGCTACAATTTAAAATATCGCATCAAATTTTTGTGCGGGCAGGTGCCCTTTCATGCGCTATCCGGTGGTATAAAAATTTAAGTCGAAATTTGACAAAAGTTTTCCCGAAATATTACAATAGGCCATAGCCCCTTTTCTACTCTTGGGTGGTGCCCATGTTATGTTCGCTATGTATGTACCATCTCGCACCACACCCGGTGGTCAAAGTCCGTAAAGCTAACTCGAAGTCGTTGCCGAGTTATGCTCCAAAGAGTAGGGGACGTACGGACTATGTACCCTCCTGGTGACCCTTCTTTGCGCTGGAGTGACCCCCCACTAGGTGCCAAACACACTGGTGAAGGTCCTGCGACATGAATCCAAGTCTGGGCCAAGCTATGGCCGCCGTAAGATTGAAACCACTTTGTAATTTGCTCGGTAGGTCCACAAGCTATCATGAGTCAATTTGCCTATATCTGCACTCCCCAACGGTATATCGGATGCCTCCTAAGTCGCAGTCATTGCCAAGATAGGGGGTCTCAAAGATTTCCGGTGCACCGGTTCTGGGCGCCATATGGCCCCAAAGTGCACTTTCTCGCTTCCA
>NW_027150974.1:152500-164280 GCF_018691715.1 Phytophthora cinnamomi
GGCTCACTGTAACCCCATGAAGTTATCCGCGAATTTCATGCCCCAAACAGACGTGCTGTCCTTGGAGGCTCTGAGAGGTAGTACCGTGAAATGTAGTTTTTTGGATTTTTAAGAAAAACTAAAGCCGATATTTTTGAGCCGTTTGCAGATTCCTCGCGAAATGCGCTAGTTAAACGGTACCACACATGCCTATGTTCGGAGAAGTCTACGGAGATCGCAACGTCTTTGACACGGCGTCCCTGAAAATCGCCTGAATTTCTAACTCTCAACTGGTCGTCACCCGGGTCCAAAATGTGTACTCGAAACCCAGTTCGACCACTTCCCATGCACCTACACCCGCCAAACTTGGTCAGCATATACTTCTAAGTATAATATTTCGAAATTTTAAGATTAGAAATGTGAGCCTCCAATATTGCATACAATATTGCAATATTAAATTTTGAAAATCGCAAATTGCAATTATTGCTACATAATTATATTAACAATTATTTTTCGTCGCATATCTCTACGCCACTAGGGGTACTTTTTTGCGCTCTTTCCGATGGGCTAGGTCGCAAAGGCAGAAATCAATATTGTTTTCAGTATCGTACAATATATAGTTATTGAGAAATATCACGCTACAATTTAAAATATCGCATCAAATTTTTGTGCGGGCAGGTGCCCTTTCATGCGCTATCCGGTGGTATAAAATTTAAGTCGAAATTTGACAAAAGTTTTCCCGAAATATTACAATAGGCCATAGCCCCTTTTCTACTCTTGGGTGGTGCCCATGTTATGTTCGCTATGTATGTACCATCTCGCACCACACCCGGTGGTCAAAGTCCGTAAAGCTAACTCGAAGTCGTTGCCGAGTTATGCTCCAAAGAGTAGGGGACGTACGGACTATGTACCCTCCTGGTGACCCTTCTTTGCGCTGGAGTGACCCCCACTATGTGCCAAACACACTGGTGAAGGTCCTGCGACATGAATCCAAGTCTGGGCCAAGCTATGGCCGCCGTAAGATTGAAACCACTTTGTAATTTGCTCGGTAGGTCCACAAGCTATCATGAGTCAATTTGCCTATATCTGCACTCCCCAACGGTATATCGGATGCCTCCTAAGTCGCAGTCATTGCCAAGATAGGGGGTCTCAAAGATTTCCGGTGCACCGGTTCTGGGCGCCATATGGCCCCAAAGTGCACTTTCTCGCTTCCAAGTTGCTCAATCAGGGTGCCAAGTTGCTCCTTCACACTCCCCAGTGCGCACCTAACGTGCGAACCTAATGCGAACCTTTTTGCGTCGGAAATAGGCCGGAATCCATCAAGAAAAGACCGTTACACTTTCCAACCAAGACGACCTTTCGGCAGCCAACCAGATTTCAGCACGACCTTTCGTAATCTGAAACCGTCACCAGTGGTCAAAACCTATCATTTTCAAAATTTGGAGCCCTACGCGCCCCAAAGCGTCCATTAAAAGTGGCATTTTCAGGGGGTTTGTGAAGTGACAAGTTGGTTAGAAATGAAACTTAGAAATGGCGCGTGGGTTTCTAAGTGTAGTGGAAAATTGGCATGTTTACAGATCGCGATTCAGAAAAAGAAAAGTAGTTGTAGATTTAGCTTTGGGGTCGGAGAGCGGATTCAGAGTTAAGTCAATAATTATTTTATTTTTTTGTGTCTCGTGGAGTGGCAAATTGGTTTGAGGCGACGTCTAGGGAACGGTGAGGGGTTCCTAGATTTAGTTGAGGACTGATGCGTTACTTCACCGGTTACGTGAAGTAGCATACTGGTTAGAAATGAAACTTAGAAATGGCGAAGGGGGGGTTCTAGGTCGAATCTATAATTGGTTTGTTACTTTATGTAGCTTCAAGATTCAAGATGGCGATTGATCGAGATTTAGATGTGTCTTCGTAGAAAAAATTTCTGTTTTTCTGAGAGATGTCTATTCTTAAAAAAAGTGTACTCGTATCCGCTTTGGGGTAAAATCTGGAGTGGTGGTGTACGCAAAAAGGAATTGAGGTTGTATTCCTATGCTATGAGCATAACAATCCAGTTCATTTGACGCAAGTATTTGCGTTGCGCTGTGTACTTTGTGCTGAGGCGTGTTCAAGCTGCTGAAAAGGTGTGTGTGCGCGGATTAGTTACCCGTTCGCATGTGCTTTGACGGCGGTGAGGATATGCTGATGTGGCGAGGTGCTACAACGACGCTCTGTCGGAGCTGGCGCGAAGGGGTGCTGCGGTGGGATGCGTGGTGTGTACGCTGTCTTCGGGCGGTGTTGCGCTGTGCGGTGCCTGTTGCGGCGCGTTTTGCGCTGGTCTTTTCCGGTGGAAAGCTTTCAATTTCAGGTAGAACCGGACTTGATCTGGGGCGTGTATGCGGCGTGCGGAGGGACTACAACCCGAAGTGTGCTGCGTCGTGCTCTGCAATTCGCTTCTTGTTCTGTTTCGGCGGAGCTGTTGAAGTGAGGATCGTAATTTGTCTTTCTGTGCTGGAGAGATGGAGAAAAGATTCTCGGCTAAGGTGACGACTTTGGGAAAGGCTGCGTGCGTGTTGCGGATGCTTCGGTGTTTGCGGCGTGTGTGCGGCTGGCCTCTGTGTTGTTGTTTGTGCTGGGAGGCGGCTTTTCGTCTTCTTTCGTATGGAGGATATTAACCTGGTTGATCCTGCCAGTAGTCATACGCTTGTCTCAAGATTAAAGCCATGCATGTCTAAGTATAAACACTTTTGTACTGTGAAACTGCGAATGGCTCATTATATCAGTTATAGTCTACTCGATAGTACCTTACTACTTGGATACCCGTAGTAATTCTAGAGCTAATACATGCATAAATACCCAACTGCTTGTCGGGCGGGTAGCATTTATTAGATTGAAACCAATGCAGTCTTCGGGCTGGTATTGTGTTGAGTCATAATAACTGTGCGGATCGCGCTTTTGCGCGATAAATCGATTGAGTTTCTGCCCTATCAGCTTTGGATGGTAGGATATGGGCCTACCATGGCATTAACGGGTAACGGGGAATTAGGGTTTGATTCCGGAGAGGAGCCTTAGAAGCAGCTACCACATCCAAGGAAGGCAGCAGGCGCGTAAATTACCCAATCCTGACACAGGGAGGTAGTGACAATAAATAACAATGCTCTGGCTCTTCGAGTCGGGTGGAATGAGAACAATTTAAATCCCTTAACGAGGATCAATTGGAGGCAAGTCTGGTGAAATAATGGTTGTATTGTTATTTGCCCGTTTAGTTCCGAGCCGAATGATATGTGGGTCGCCCTAGGAGACCGATGTGGAGTGGTCCACACAATTGTGTGGACCACACATATGCTAGACAGCGGTTTTTTGAGCGATTTCGCCCTTTTCTGGATAAGTTTGGGAGGTTCCAAAACTTTGGAGGTTATAAAGTTTCGGAGGTCACGTCGGGTCGTCGCTTGAAAATGGGTGGCTCCGCGCGCCGCCTGCCGAAATTCTTCCTCATTATCGAATTTGCTTGGTCGGACGCAGGTGTACCGTAGATCTCCACTTAAGTGCGACATCGTCGAGGGAAGAACAGCGCGCGAGATGGCTCACTGCGGGTCTTGGATCAGGTTGTTGCTGGCACCCAGCCGGGGTCCTCTGGGTCTCACTGGGGCACTTATGGACGCTGGCCGTGGCACCGCGGCAGCTTGGTTCAGGTTCAGTGGCGAGTCCAGATCGTGGGTTGGCTCGCAACCGGGCTAGAGTCGGTTTGTTGCTGGCACCCAGCCGGGGTCCACTGGGTCTCACTGGGGCACTGTGGACGCTGGCCGTGGCGCAAATGGCAGAGGCTCGGTTCGTGGCGAGTCAACCGCTGCCTAGGCCGTCGGTGGGGGCCCTGGTGGACTGGCTGCCGGAGTCGCTTATGCGGAATTCGGGGCTCTGGGGAGCACCCCTGGAGCTTCGTCTTCTTCGGATGTCCGCACGATGTAGGGGTGATGGCCGCCGCGATAACGGGCGGGCGGAGCACCAGCGCAGAGTTTACACGATTGCCGACCGGAGGGGTAGCACGGCCGCCGGGAGGGTCCGGGACCCCATCGCTGACAGAGGCAGCGCAGCCGTGGATTGTCAGCGCGACTCATCCTGAGAAGGTGGAGCCGTAGCCACGCCTTCGCCCGCTGGATGACGGTGTCCTTGTTCGTCGACGTCCCGTTCATCATGCAGTCATTGTGGGTGCAACCATAGCATGTACAACACGCTGCAGCGCACACGTAAAGACACGGAGCGGTTATGGGACCGAAGTCAGAAGAGCCGTCTTTGAAGACCATCGCTTGGGTAAACCACACCTGCCCAAGTCACCTCCGGTTGCAACAGGGACTGGTAGTCTGGCAGGAAGAAGTCCCAAGCAGCGCGCGCTGCACGGGCATGTCCAGAAGAGATGCTCAGCGTCTTCCACGTCGCTACAGCCAAGGACGCACAAGACGTCGCTCGTCTGATGCTTGCACTTCTTGCGTTCAGCCCGTTGTGCTGACGGAACGATGTCTGCGAGGATCGGCAGGAGGTCGCGGTCGAGCGAGCGTTCCCGTTTCCAGAGTCTACAACGGTTCCACTGCGACACCGAGAGGAGTGGGGCTTCCGCTGATCTCAGGGAGCTTGTGGAGGAGGTGGTAGAATTGGTGGTTCATACCCTTGACAAACTCCACACCTTGTCGAACGTCCACTCGCGACGAGCCGCACGAGGCCCGCCGGGAGGTGGGGGGCCTATCGCGGGGACGGCGCGTACATCCAAGCCGAGCAGTCGTGCCGCTTGGCGAGAGAAGAAGCCCGCCGCGTATGACCATTTGTCAGGCGTGGCGAAGTTGGCTTCTCCCAGGATGTCCTTGCAATGCTCTCGCGTAGGGTATTGTCCATGGCGATCGATGAAGTCGTGGATCCTGCCGTACCCGGCGTCGAAGAAACGATGCGCATTCGACGAGGCCTTTCCGGTGAGGGCCGCCACTAGCGTTGGCGCGGAGGAAGTGGTTCTGCCAATACGGCATCCCAACTTCTGCCAGCTGAAGTCGTCGAGCGAGCAGTGGCTCACCACGAGGAAGTACCACGCAATCAATGGCATGAGGGGGGGGGTTCCCAAGGCCCTTGTACCGTGAGGCCGTACGGAATTGGCGCGTAGAGGATGTCGAAGCCGACTCCACCACAGTCAAGCGGACCTGAGAGCATGGGTATGCTGCCGCAAACCATCGTGGGATAGTGCAGAAATGCGTTACTGCACGCATCGCGTCATGGAGTGAGAGCATAACTGGAGGGCGCGGCTGGGCGACCGTCTCGGGGGAGGCCGAGGCCCCAGTGACGTTGGCATGCATACAACCACTCCTCTGCCATCGGCCCTCGGATCACCCGCGTCGGCGAGATGTCGCGCTTGAACAGGAAGGCTTTGCTAGCGCTTGACTTGGATGGCCACATTCTGGGACCCTGGTCACGGCCGCCGTGTACCACAGAAGGGGCAAGACGATGGCGCGCAGGATAACAGCGCGACCTTGAAGCGTCCGCGCACGATAACGCCAGAGGTTGCAGCGCAACACCAGCATCAGGATGCGGAAACTTACGCGCTTGACGGCAGGGAGGGGCTCATGTAAATACCGAGCACCCGGACTTCTCCATCGTCCGCAATGACATCCCACCCGCCTGCTTCCAGCTCGGCCCGGAGATCTGGGTGAAGCAGCGAGAAGGGAAAGATGTGCGTCTTGTGCACGTGGCCGAAGTCCTGCTGTGGCCGCGTAGACACGGACTGCCTCTACGAAGACCGGGGCGTCCGGAGATCGCGAAGAAGGCCGGTGCAATCACGAAGGCAAGAATGTGGTGGGGCTTCTGATCGCCCGGAACCGGAACAGAACGAAAGAGCGCCGGCGACAATGGGTCCCCTTGGCGGACCCCACAACCGAGTTCGAAGAACCGGCTCGCCGTCCGTTAACGAGTACACTGACTAGCGTGCCCCGGAAGAACGTCATGATCCAGTGGCAGAAAACTTCACTGAAGCCCATGTGGCGGAGGACTTGGAGCAGTGCTTCCGACGCACTGTCAGAATGCTTTGGCGTAGTCAGCAGAACCAGCTCCCGCGTGTCCACATCGAGGCGCTTGCGCAACGTCTGGAGATCTTGGATGCGGAGAGCGTGGCGGATCGTACTGCCCTTGACGAATCCCGCTTTGTCCCGAAGTGCAACAATGTCGGTAGAATGTTGCGGAAGCGCCATGCCAGGACTGGGGCCGACTGCAGCGTCGTGGTTGAGACGATGGGCCGATAGATGCAATTCTGACTACGATCCTTTTCCACTGAATTAAGCTGAAGGATGTTCGCCTTCTGCTGGGATTTGGACATCTTACGCGATCGAAGTTTGAACGCGTACACCATCTCGTACACCTGAGCAGGCCAAATGGACGGGTTGAATTGGTAGTACTCGCTCGGCAGGCCGATCAAAGCCGCGGATCGTCCCGTTGGCGGAATTCTTGATCGCCAATGAAGTCGTTCCTTGCAGTCATTGGGTGCGTCCAGCATCAACGACTGATCCTCATGAGAGGCGAGCCTTCGTTATAGCTGGAGGAATCCCTGGGCTTGACAGGGTCTGCTTGCTGGCGGGGCCTACTTCTTATGCCGATATCCCAGGACGGTGACTGATTTGTACAGAGCCCCAGTAGTGCCGGTGCGCAGCAGCCAGCTCAAACTCGGATCGCTCGTCGTCGTCATTTAGAGTGTGACGTTGAGGATGACGAGCATTGTTGCAAGGATTCTGTCGGCGAGCGGAAAAATATCCGAGCCTCGCTCGCCCTCCATGACTCTATCAACTTCGTCTTCTTCTCACGACTCGCAAAGGTCTTGAGGAGCCTTCAGGTCTCCAGAACGCCTTGTTACTGGCACGTGCACCGTAATGTTCGTCTTAGACTTACACCGGTCCACGCCCGAAAGCCATTCGACAGCGGCGCGAGAAGGTTGGCGAGGCGTTCGTGCTTATCCTTGAGGAGCCTGCTGCATGCTTGCAGGGAAGAGCGGGTGTCTGCCTTTAAGTGTCGGTCGAGAAAGAGCCTGGTTGCGCGGAAACAATCGGAGAGCGGTCGCAAACTCTCAGCGATGCGATCAAAAATGTCTGTAGATCGGGATCCACAGCAACCATCTTAGGCACTTCCACGGTAGTCGCGGAAGTCGGCTGGGACGGAGACGCAGGTGGATTTCCACTGGGTAATGATCTTCGTGGTACCACGTCTTGTCCGTGACGTATCGTGAGCTGCAGTAGTAACCATCGAAAACCACGGTGTCGCAGGACAGTAGTCTAACGGTTCCGTTAGCTGGGCCCGAGAAGAGGCGCCGATCCGGGAAAGGTGGCCTCCCGGTTCCGCGACGCCAGAGATTCTGAGCATCAATGTTTGAGCCTTCACGACCAGGTCGTGTGGGCGACGGAGAATGCTTCGTCTAGAACAGGAGTCCATGGGCGTGTTGAGGTGCGCCGAGACCAAATGGTTTGCTGCGTCCAAATCAGGTGGAGCGATTCGAAAAGCGCTTGCGATCAGCTCCACCGGCGTAGACCACGTGATGAAAGACCTGGAAGTCGTCAATCGCCGCGTCTAACACGAGTAGCGACGTGCAAGATGGTCACACGCTGGCTAGGTTTGCTACGTCCTCCACAGGCATGAAGGGGTGGCGCCGGAAGATAACGCAGACACCGTAAACGTGGCCCGTGAAGTCGTCTGTCGTGTACGATGGGACCCGAAGACTTGCCCTCGAGTCCGGATTAAATATGGCAACTCGCTCACGATCCGAGGAGATTGTCCGAGTTTGGTGAACGTTGTCTCTTGGAAAGCGACGAGTTGAACTGAGTCAAGCGAGCATGCACAGGCATGCTGACGCTGCATGCCTGACCAGGCGCGTTCAGTCATTAATGTTTATGGACAGCCCGCGCAAGGCTAAGGCGACTCAGAGATAGTGGCCTCAGGGACTCGAGGGAGCCCATGGTTGCGTGGTGGCGGATGTCGCGTCAGGACTTGAGACAGGGGCGGAACAAATCGGAACAAGAACCGCAGACGCTGTCTACCTGCATGAGATGGATCGTCGAAGGACAGGAGCGCCATGCACTGTGCACTGCGACGCCCATGTACTACTCAAAGCGTAGCCAGAGTTGGGACGCGCAGAGTGCTTAACGTCTTGTCAGTCCAGAGCGGAATTCAGTATGGTGGCTGGAGACTGGGCGTATCCCACAAAACTATTACCTTGAGGGTCGTGATAAGATAACAATGGGCGTGCAGTCGGAAAAGATCGTTACTTACGCGATAGCCGGGCCACATCACGGTACAGTGTCATCCTGCGAGTTGATCAGCGATCGCCTTTGCACTGGGTGCCTCGTCACAGTAGTAGTCCATGAGCACAGGTCCATGAAGCTGCGATACAGCCGGCTCATCGTCAGACTGGTTTTAGCCCTATAAGGCCGGAGAAGACATGCTACTTCTACCACGGGAAGGTCATCGGGGCTGGCGTGAACCAAGGCGGCGTAGGCGCTAGGATTGAAGCTGATCATGGCAGGCGAGCGACGTCGGCTCACCAGGTCGGCAGATCTTGACACACCTTCCGGAAGCGCGACGCCGGTACTCGGAGCGGTTCACCGTGTTCGTTTTGGGACGAAAAGGATCGAGTGGGAAGCCACCAGCTCACCCGCGTGCCGCTAGGAGCAGTGGGGATCCGGCGACCACCGCGAGTCGACATTGCACGGGCACAATCAGCATGCCCGCAGTGTTCTCAAATCGTGAGTGCGCTGAACGCGAGTTCGAACGCCGATGGGCTTCCGGAGCCGAATCCGCAGCCATCCGTATTCAGCTGATGGTGAGTGGCGACCTCCTGCAGCGCAGGCTGCGGAAGCCCGGCGTGGAGCAAGAGGCATGACGGGTCACCTTCACCCATGATTGCAAGGCCGAGGCCGCAGGCGTTCAAGAATAACAGTGCCGTCTACCATGAACAGACGGCAGGCGCGTCAAAGTACCGTATCCGGGCGTCACCGGGCGACGCTCGACTGGGCGAGCAGCACGACGGGCACCGCCGCTTCGCGTTCGCGGCGCTGATGCTCGTCGGCTTTGCTCGCTTGGCCGCGATAGACGGGGAAATCACCTTGTATGGGAGCTCTTGCTTGTGTTGGACTACACAGGCTTGTCGAACCCGATCGAAGAAAATCTCGCGGAGAGGCTGGCCACCCCGGCATCGGGCGTCGGGGACGTCATGACCGAACAATTTCGTACGTGATCACGGGACGTCCAGAGAGCCAAGCTTGGTGCAAGGCGCGATGATCGGTTGAAACTCAATGCGACGAAGTAGTCGTAAAGATCGCGTCTTCATCAAGTCACTGGAATGCGCTTGAAGTCCACGTAGTAGTACGCTCGCGTAGGCACTGTACGGCTTCGCACGTGAGCTTTGGCCTACATGAGGAGACCACCTACGCCACCGAGCGATCGCGAGGTCACGGTTGAGTGCAGTGAACCGGATGCCGTAGCCACCACGCAGAACGAAGTCGCACAACAATTGAGCGCTGGTCCCCAAGTGGAAGACTGCGGCTCACGGTTCTTGCGTGCGAGTTTCTTCGATGCCATACGTTGGAGATCGCGCGGCGAGGATGGCAAAGCTTACTTTCTCGACAGCGACGCGGAACGCTCACCCTCCCGGAGAGTGGTACGCGGATCTCTTGGAGCCGAACACCTGTGGATGGCCTCGTCGATATCAGGCGAAGAACTTGTCCGTCAGGTACATGGGGGTGGGGCATGATTGCTCGCGTACCTCCTGCGAGGGTTGGAGGCTTACGCAAGACGCGCGGCGCGTGGGGTGACTACCATCCTGAGCAGCTAGGCTGGAGCTGGGGCGAGTAGAGGGCTAAGGTCGAAACTGGCGGCGAGGCTAAAAAAAAAAAGTACAGCGGCGAGGTTCCGACAACAACTGAGGCCGATCACTTTCAGAATCGGCGGCGGTCTTGGGTGGTCAGGCGACTGGGGTCTGGTCCAGGTGAATGATCCGCTTGCGGGGTTGAACCAGCATAGCTGGAGGAGCCAGTCTGGTGCCAGCAGCCGCGGTAATTCAAGCTCAATAGGACTCATTTAAAGTTGTTGCAGTTAAAAGCTCTTAAGTTTAGGTTTCTGTTTGGATGTCCAGTCCCTCCCTGGGCATGCTGTACTTAGAGCTGAACATTTTGTGAGGTGCCTTTCTGTCATAAGTTGGTGGGTTGGTGAGCTTGCATCGTTTACTGTAGAAAAAATTAGAGTGAATTTAAAGCAGGCGTTTCTCCATTTTGAATACATTAGGTAGAATAATAAATACGGCCTTGGTGGTCTATTTTTGTTGGTTTAGCACACCAGGTGTAATGATTAATAGGGACAGTTGAGGTATTCGATATTTCAGCGTCAGAGGTGAAATTCTTGGATCGCTGAAAGATGAGCTTAGCAGCACTACCGGAATGTTTTCATTAATAAGGGACGAAAGTTAGGGATCGAAGATGATTAGATACCATCGTAGTCTAACCATAAACTATGCCGACTCAGGATTGGAGTGTTTGCTTAATGCCTTGTCAGCACCGTACTGAGAATCAAAGTCTTTGGGTTCAGGGGAGTAATAGTCCAGGCTGAAACATAAAGGAATTGACGGAAGGCACCACCAGGAGTGGACCTGCGAGCTAATTGACTCAACACGGGAAAACTTACCAGGTTCCAGACATAAAGATTGACGATGAAAGTACTGTCTGATTCTGGGTGGGTGGTGCATGAGCCGTTCTTATGATTGGTAGAGTGATTTGTCTGGTTAATTCCGTTAACGAACGAGACCTCCGCATTGCTAAATAGATCTCCTTACCATTTTGGTAGGTTTGTAGACTTCTTAGAGGGGCTTTGGTGAAATCAAACCAAAGGAAGTTGGACAAGTAACAGTGTGATGCCCTGTAATAGTTCTCTGGGCCCGCGCGCTTACACTGATGCGTTCAGAGTATACAACGCTGATCGATAGGTCCTGGGTAATCTGCCCGTAGAATACGCATCGTGCTAAGGATGAGACTGTTGCAATTTTCAGTCTTGAACGAGGGAATTTCTAGTAGCACGAAGTCATCAGCTTGCATTGATTACGTCCTGCCTTACACACCGCCCGTCTCACCTACCGATTGCGAAGAGCTCGGTAGAAAGCTTCAGATTGTGAGTCCGCTTGCTCGACGAGTGGATTCGCAGAATGTTTAAACCTCGCCATTAGAGGAAGGTGAAGTCTATTCTAAGGTTTCCGTAGGTGAAACCTGCGGAAGGATCATTACCACACCTAAAAAAGGCTTTCCACGTGAACCGTATCAGCCAATTGGTTGAGGAGGCCTGCTCTGGGCGGCGGCGTATGTCAAGTCGACGGCTGCTGCTGCGGCTGGCAGGCCTATGTAACGACGTTTGGGTCCCTCTCAGGGAACTGAGCTGGTAGCCTCTACTTTTAAACATTTCTTGTAATACAGACATACTGTGGGGACAAGTGCTTTTAACTAATTAGCAACTTTCCTTGAGGTGGATGTCACAGGCTCGCATCGATGAAGAACGCTGCGAACACATTACGTAATGCGAATTGCCGGGATTCAGTGAGTCATCAATTTTGGGCTGCATATTGCACTTCCGGGTTAGTCTGGGGTATGCCTGTATCAGTGTCCGTAAACTTAGCTCTCTTCCCTTCCGTGTAGTCCCGGTGGATGGGAGGTTGCAGACGTGGTGTCTTGCGGGCAGTCTTCCGGACTGGCTGTAGGTCCCTTGAAATGTACAGGCATGTACTTCTCTTTGCTCGAAAGCTGACGAGCGTTGCTTTGGTTGGCCAAGGCTGCAAC